>NC_134470.1:43344392-43369392 GCF_964194025.1 Convolutriloba macropyga | reverse complement strand
TAAAAAAACGCTTGCCGTCTCTGACTACTGTGGTGAGGGAATCACCAATCCCCAGGGATACTTACAGTAATCTACATTAAAACTCATGTCACTAAACTTTCATTTCCTTCTGTTGCTCATATTAACTTTGTGTTATTGAACTTATTTGCAAACTGTAACTACGAACTGATTTGACAGGTACCTTCTGGTATCGTCTGAATCTCTCCACTTTAAAACTGACTAACGCAAAAACTTGAACTGAATTGTTGTGAGATAAAATGTGACATTGAATGTTATATTGAACTTAAAGAAAATTTAACCGAATCCCTCGGTAAAAAGAGAAATTGAAGATTCAAACCAATTCGTTTTGAATAAGCCTTAACATGGCGCAGTCAACAATGAAATCACCAATTGGTGTACCCCTATTCTGGGAAAGCGGAGCCAATCCAACAAACGAATGGCAAACGTAGTTTTCCACGTTTAAAATGGCCGTAATGGCAAAAGAAAACATGCACGTGGACCTCCTCCTTAGACTAAAACCCACAATAAACGACCTCTTCTACCCCAGTATGCCAACGTTCGAAGAACGGGTAGAAAACGCAAACGAAGAAGAGGAAAGAAAAAGAGATCAGAAATGAACGTCGCAAAGTAGACTGGGAGAACGAGTGCAAACAAATTAGGAATAGAGCACCAATGATTGATCGTTTCACCTGGGACGAGGCCGACTTAAAAGTCAAAAGTTTAACATATTTTTCCCTAGGGACCGAAGCAACTAGGATATTCCACCAGAGAAATCCACACACCATGATAGATCAGTGTTCTACAAACGAACTGGTGTATGAATTGGGCCTTTGGCAGATTTCAATTAATCACTGTCCAACAAAACCCAAACGAGAACCTGGAGACTTTCTTCAGCAGACTTCGCGAACTCGGTTCAAAAGCTGCCCTGGGGAAAGTAGAAGAAGATTTGATCAAAGATTTTTTTCATTGCTAAAATGAATAATACAGCGATTCAAATGGAACTACTCTCAGAGGTACGCACACCAGCCCAAGTTCTCAATTTCGCACTATCCAGAGAAAGAGGCCAGGAAAATCAGAAAGAAATTCTTCGGTCATCGGCCCCCAACTGGAACAACCAAATCAATGCCGTCAACAACACACGCCCGGCACCCCGCCCTCAACAACAGCAAAGTCCTCAAACAAATAAAACAAACGAACAATGCTGGAGATGTGGTGGAACGTTCTCAGCGGGTCACATGAACCAATTCCCCGCAAAACAAGCGATATGCAATATTTGCAAGAAAACCGGACACTTCGCGAAAATGTGTCGATCAAAAATTCCCCCCTTACCAGCTCGGAAATCAATGCAAAGAGGACCGTACCAACGTCCCCAGGGACAAAACAGCCAACTCAAAGTCCGACAAATTCAAGAGCAGCTAATAACAGAAGAAGAACAAGAGGACGAAGAAGTCGAATCGGTTGATCCTGAGTCGCCATTGTACATAAAGGAATTATCAGAGGACTGGGCAGACATAAATCATATCGCCCCAGAGATATTCTCAGAAGTCAAAAATACACAACTCAATACATCCCTAACCAAAGAAATCTGGGTTGAAACAGTGACAGCAGACAATCTGAAAATACAATGGCTGGCGGACACAGGATCCCCAAGAACATTTGTATCCAAAGAGCAAGCAAACACAATCATGGCCAACAACCCCAAGATTCAACTCCAGCCATACAAAAGCCAAACAAAATACAAATGTTTCAACAACAACAACATCAAAATAGAGGAAGAATTGAGTCTAACACTGTGTTCCGGATCGTGGACAGCAGAACATTGTAGAATCCTCGTGGTAGGCCACAAAACTGACAACTTGATGGGAAGAGATGTTTTGCAGAAGCTGGGAATTACCCTCCAGCAACAACAATGCAAATCCCCAGGTAATAAAATTCACGCTATTAATTCAATTGAAACGGAAAAAAATATTATAAAATGGATATACAACAAATACCGCCATCTTTGCACAAGACTCGGAAAATCAAAAAATCACATCGCAAAGTCAATTTTCAAACGAAATCAAAACCCAATACAACAAAAAGGACGCCGAGTCCCACTACATTTATTAGAAAAAGTCGAGATGGAACTCGACAAGCTAATACAAGACAAACAAATCACAAAACTTGAAAAATGTCCCGACGGCTTATTCGTTAGCCCCGTCGTTATAACGGTAAAAAAGGATAAGTCAGTAAAAATCGCTCTGGATTCAAAAAAGCTAAACAAGGCAATTCACAAAAACCAATACCAAATGCAAAGTATAGACCACCAAGTGGATGCCGTAACACTATATATTACTCAAAGGGAAAATTCCCCAGGGACAATTTGGTTCTCAAAAATAGACCTCAAGTATGCGTACAGTCAAATACCCCTCGACGAATCAATATCAAAGCACTGTAACTTTAGCATCCTTGGAGGCAGGGCAATAGGAACTTACAGATTTCTAAATGGGTTCTATGGATTAACAGATATGCCCGCAACTTTCCAAAAAACGATCGACAAAACACTGGAAGGTATCAGCTCAAAATTCGCTTTCCTGGATGATATTCTGGTTATCACAAAAAGCTCAATTTCAGAACATGAAAAAGAATTAAATAGAATTCTCAAAAAACTAGACAACGAAGGACTCGCAATTAAATTCAAAAATGCGAGTTCACTAAACAAATTATAGAATGGTTAGGTTTTACAATAACACCAAGTGGAATGACACCATTAATCACCAAAACAGAAGCCATAACAAAAATCGATAAACCAAAAACACTAAAACAACTTTGGTCGTTCCTAGGGAGCGTACATCACCTAACTAAATTCATCCCAAACCTCGCGGAACTTTCGGAACCACTCCGACCCCTACTAAAGAAAAATCCCGAGGGAAAAAACAATAAACTGGATTGGAAAGAAGAACATAGTTCAGCATTCAATAATATCAAAGAAAAAATACACCAAATAATCGAAAACAAACATTTCGACACTACAAAACAAACACGCGTAAAATGCGACGCAAGCGCAAAAGGTTTAGGTGCCAGCATCGAACAAAAACATAATAATGAGTGGCATACAATCGCATTCGCAAGCAGATTCCTAAACAACCATGAATCTAGATACTGTACTAACGAACTCGAATTACGCGCCGTAGTGTGGTCACTCGAACACTTTAAACATTATCTGTACGGCACCGAATTCACGTTACAAACAGATCACCGGGCACTACTTACGGCTCTTAACGAAAACCGCGGGAACAGAACATATCAAAGTAGATTAACTAGATGGGTAGATAGACTACTTCTGTTTAATTTTAACCTCGAACATATCCCGGGGAAAAACATGGGATTTTTGGACTACCTTAGCCGCTATCCAAAACAAAAACCACCCCCACCAGCTTCCGATGACACACAATATATAATAAACTTAATAAATAATTTCAAATTCATCCTATCACAAAATTCGATTAACCACTGTTCGGCTACGCGCACAATGACAGACAAATACCAGACAACATACTTAACAGCAAATAATAATACGCACGCGTATAATAGCCACAGCGCTTTTTGCCTTAATCGTTCCAATTTACAGTCGCCTCTTCTTTATCCGCTAATTGAATCAAAACTAAACAACATTAATCCAAATCAAAATTTCAAAAATAATCAACTTCATTCTACTGGAACATTCAATCCCCAGGGAATATCATCTCCAAATTACAATTCAATTAATTCCATCAACTCAATTCATCCTACCAATCATAACTTTCAAAACAAAAATTCTAATTACCTTCCCCAGGGATATAATTCAGTAAACGTAACAACAAGAAATCGGCCGAAACACAACACATTTGAACAAAAGATTATTAGACGCAAACGTTCCACAAATAAACAACTTACAAAAATGAATCCTAAACAAAACACAATTGCTACCCAAACGGACGAAGTATCCAATAAAGGCCTAGGAAGATCAGCCCTAAGACCGAACCCAGAAGACCCGATATTTCCTCTAAGCAACACCGTGGATATGCCGCAAAACCGAAAAAATCTCTGTCAGGTATTCGGCGAGGAATTTCTGGCAGAAGCCACACAAAAAGACAAAAACATGGCCCCAATTATCAAATTAATTAAAGAAAAGGACTGGGAAACGCTGAAACGAGTCAGCCCTTACTTCTATTCTTTAAAAAGGGACCTCGCAGTCACACCATCAGGGTGTGTACTTTATGACAACCACCTAATGGTCCCTGCTGCCCTAAAACAACTAGGCATAAATGCACTACACCAAACGCACCCGGGACAAACAGGAATGTTGCGTTTGGCGGACTTAGTTTGGTTCCCTCGAATCCACAGGGACGTCACTGCCAAAGCGCAATCATGTACAGATTGCATTAAAAAAGGTAAAAACTTAAAACCATTAATTCCGAAACAATCCCTAGGAATGTTACCTAAACTGACAGAACCAAACGAAGAGGTCCAAATAGACTTTGCGGGACCAATCCCTTTTAGGGAACATAAACAAAATTATTATATTTTAGTATCAGTCGACAGAGTAACTAGATAACCCCACGCCCAAGTATTCAAAGATTGCGACACACAAACAGCTTTGAATTACTTAGAAGAATATTGCCGATTCCACGGAATCCCTAGGTCCCTCCGCTGCGACCAAGCGCAAGCATTTAAAGCTAGAGAATTTGAATTATTCTGCAAAAACAAAAACATCAAACTAATCCTAGCTCCCGCGGGAGATCATAGAGCAACCGGCATGGTAGAGAGGCTAATACAAACAATTAAACGGCGCATCGCCGTTATGGAACATGACCCGTTGTGGTCATCATCCGATCTAGCAACAATAGTAGCCAAGATCATAGAATCCATAAGACTTATTCCAAACACAACAACAAAATTAAAACCATTCGAAGCACATTTCGGTAGACCCCCAAACACGGAGCTGTCAAACATAATAACCAAACCGTCAAGCAAAAATCTCTCATACAAACTAATAAACAAATTTGCTTCAGATCAAGCGACGCTCCGACACCCAGCGCTCCCCAGGGAAATTATGTGGGACTGGGATAACGACTCAGAGCCGGAAAAACATCGAATACAAAGCTCAGTCGCAGCCAACGCCCCACACGAGTGACACCGATGATTCAGAGAACGCGCCGCTGCTTAGCCACACGCGCGTTCCTGGTAAGATTATCCCCGACAAACTTCAAATAACATTCGGTGATAAAACGTCTACAATAATATACAATAGAAAAAACATCGCTCGTAAATCAATAGCACGAAAAGCACCTGAAACCAGGGGAACTCTAAAACCCCAATGGAACATAATTCAGGACGGTACAATAACAAACTATTCCCCCCACACCATAACACTAGACACTACTAATTGAACGAATACAGTAATAAGAAAAAACGACTTAGCAATAGTAACAGAAAAAATACATCATGAACCGGAACCAAAACCACGCTTAATACACATGGTAGCATGTAAAACAGTCGGCGAATACAAACGAAATCAAGAAAAAATAAGAAAATTCTGTTTAGAAGAAAAAGCGGAACAGGCCAGACAGCAAGATGCCAAAGCAATACAGTCAAGGTCCGCACCCCTCCATCAAGCAGCAATCCCACAACCCTCTAACATCATCAACACTCGACCAATGGGACACGAGGAAGTGGTAGCTATGGCGAGAAAGAACCAGAGAGCACAAAAACGACCCCGAACCGCACCAACAACTCATCAACCCAAACAAGTACAAAAATCTCCAAAAACGTCCGCTCAAACCAAAATCCCCAGGGACGCAAGCGAGGCCACAATGGCTAAAGAATGCTAAAGCACGCCTTACAAAACCCTCTGAATTTGATCAAAAATCAAAAGCGGCTGCGTTGCAACAATCAAAAGCGGCTGCGTTGCAACAATCAAAAGCGGCTGCGTTGCATTAATCAAGAGAAGACAACCTAAACAAACGGAAACAACTCTACTCGAGTTCCTCCGACAACGTAAGCTACACGAGCATAAACAAGCAAAAACTTAAATTCTCACCAACGGTAAAGATCATGAGCATCGAGTCGGGACGCCACCAATCGAAATTACAACGTCGTCAAACCCAAACGACTTTATGCAAGACACGAACGAACAACCACAGCCGACAACCAGTACTACTCACCTCCAACATTCTCCCGGTCTACCGTCTTGCTCGTACACTCCCCCAAAGGAATCATGAAGTCGTCCCCAAAAATAGACAAGATCGTCGAAAAGATATGGAAATCACCAGGACATGACGAAGTTATAATCCTCGGGGATAGCTCGACTGAAGATTTTCCAGTACAACCCCCAATCAAACAAATCGAAGTTGTGTTTCTCGACTCATCCGAAAACACGCAAAACACGGGAACACAGGATGAAACCACGAACCAAGCTGAAACCCCCGCTATCACGGGAAACGAGTTAACATCGGACAATCCAAACGCAAATACGGATGAGGAACATGCTCCCCTGTCAACATCACCAACTAAAAGTTCCATCTCCAGCATCCACCCCAACGATTTCTACAACCCCGACGAATTTTAACTGCGCTAAAATTCTTGGTCGACGGGGGTGTGTGGTGAGGGAATCACCAATCCCCAGGAATACTTACAGTAATCTACATTAAAACTCATGTCACTAAACTTTCATTTCCTTCTGTTGCTCATGTTAACTTTGTGTTATTGAACTTATTTGCAAACTGTAACTACGAACTGATTTGACAGGTACCTTCTGGTATCGTCTGAATCTCTCCACTTTAAAACTGACTAACGCAAAAACTTGAACTGAATTGTTGTGAGATAAAATGTGACATTGAATGTTATATTGAACTTAAAGAAAATTTAACCGAATCCCTCGGTGAAAAGAGAAATTGAAGATTCAAACCAATTCGTTTTGAATAAGCCTCAACAACTACTATATAGTCAGAGACGACGACAACAATTTAACTTTTGTGTTTTGTGGAATACGTAGAAGAAGAGAACAGTTTTTACACTCCGAAAAGATTAACCTTTAACCACGGTTTCATTGACTAAATCTTCGTGTTGGCTTTTCTACAGAGAAATGTAGACAAAACCATGTAAAAAACATACAAACCAAGCAACCACTGTGTCAAAATTTTCAGAAAGTTCAAAAATTTAACGCCCAGCTTCCCCTAGTGGTTAATTTTGATAACACAAAACTTACTTTCTTGAAAACACAACTTGTTCTCCACTTTTTGCTGTATATTTGAAAAATATATACCAGATAGTTGTCACTGTTTTGATGATTTTGTTTTTCCAGATAGCTTTTCTAGCCCTCTCGTGTAGATAGGGCAATCTAGTTTCAATTTTTGCTCCGCAGGACAGCAGACCATGAAGGCGCCAAGACGAAATTGTAATCCCCTACCCGCATCTCTTATTTTGCTTAACCAAAAAAGTAGACGTGCTATAAAAAGTAAACCAATTTGTATTTCCCATTTTGGCCAAGTTAAAACAGCTAGACATCAAAACAAAACAGCTAGACTGAAACCAACCCAACGATAAATAAATACGGAAAACATTAAAAATGTCAAATTCATGCAAAACATCCAACTTGTAAACTGAAAAACAAAAATGTTTCCATATTAATTAAATGATTGTCTTGGCACACTTAGTTCAGTATTGTTTAGGTTTTTGCTAATAATCAGGAGGGCCCAGATTCAAACCCACTTCCGTTTTTTTAATGAGCCGCAGTATCAAGCCTCCGGCTTTTGATTTCTGATTAATATGGAGTTTTTAAAATAATGCAATTGGTAAAATTCCATATATCCGGTTGACAAAACTATCACTTCACTAATCAGTCGGTTCGCGAACTTAGCAAAATACTGAATCAACTTTACCAAAATACTGAATCAGAAAAGTTTACCGCATCCGCTATCGCCCTGCTTACAGTGGCATAGAAAAAACTAGTAGCAGCACTCTAAATAAGGGAGGCCACATTTTTCAGTTTGTTCAAATGGAGTTTGAGGAAGATTTATGTCTACAAAACTTTATTTTTGAAATCTGATATTTAAAAAATGTTCTATTGAACTTCATTTCTATATAACAATTTTCAATGAACTACTTATATGGCGGTAATATCACAACCAAGTAATGGTTAGATAGGGAAAAAGGTGCTCGTATGTTTAAACTAAATAGATGACAAAAATTAAATTAGTCGTGAGGTATTTTTCCAATTGATATGCAAAATTCGTTTTTTACTGCATATAGAGATTATCTATATCATAGAATCTAGAAAATGTCAGTATCATAACCGCATTCTTCCTCTTTTCTGTGCCACGTGTGTTGCAGAATCTAATTGAATCAAACTACTTTCTTCGCCATTTTTCCACAAAATGTTTTACCATTTTAAGCAGTGAACAAGTCATCACTATCAAGTATCGTAAACTCTCCTCAAAAATTGAGATTTAAATCAAACCTTGGTAAAAAAATCCAAACATTTTTGTTATGATATTATTTTGATAGTATTTGAAACAAAGTCAGAAAAGATTGAAATTTCAATCGAAAACAAATACAAGAATTGATTAAAAATGTGCCTATGTTAATCTATACAGTTCAACATAATGATTCCAAAATTAAGAATACTCAGTTTTTCTCCGATCAGAGGATCTTTCACATATCTGCAACAAGTAGAGAACACACCTGACCATGAGTTGAGAAATTATTGATAAAAGTTTCTTTTGTTTGCCTCTTTGAACGTTGTATGTTCACAGTTACTCTGGAGCAAGAAGCCTATTTGTTTTGTTTGTAGAGACATGTAACTATACAACGTTAAAAAAACACTTTCAATAGTAAACAAGTGCTCTAAACGATTATATCTCAGAGATAATACAATCAATTATTGAATTTTGTTTCGTACTAAAATGCACCTTTTTCATTAAAGTTTGTCGGTCAATTTAGCATCTTGTCCTTAACCATTTCCTACATTTTGCAGTTTGTGCGGACCAAATTAGCAGAGGACAGTTGCACAGCTAGTATACAGCTGAATGTTTCAGATAATTAATGAGTGTTGGATTGAGAGTACCTGGAAATAATTGGGCTCCTCATTGGCCACCAGTTGTCCAAATGAGTTCATGAAGTGATAATCGGAGCTCTTGCTGATGGGTCGCACACCTGAACAGATTAACAGTTTATTTCACCCGTCAAAGCAATCATTCATCATCCAGAGAACAATCAATATCCAGACAGTAATCAATATCAATATATTACTCGGTAGGGAACTATAATTAAATTTACACTCGTTGAATCCAAAGTTTCATAATTTTTTATTTTTCTTGTACATAGTCGACTGGCGTGTTTTTGTTTTCTGCTTTAAATTCTTAGCATTCTACTCATTTGTACATCACATACTGTCGGGATGTTGAGTTAAACACCAGACAGCGAATAAGGAATACTAGCTGTATCTGAAAGAAAGGGGTTCAGATAAATATCTTTCTTTCTATCTTAATAAATGTCCAATCTTAAAAGCAAGTTAAAAAATTTTTGAGATTTTTACAAAGCTTACCCAATAATTACTCTTAGTCGATGACAAAAAGCAAACTATAAAATCGAAAAAGATTTCTCGAGTAACTCACATACATTTTTCGTGATAAGAATGTATGATAAAACAGGTGCCTCTAGGGCTGCAATCTGAGAGCAGCTGAAATCTTCCTGCGAATCTTTTCAGTATTTTCATCAATAACGGTATTAAAACTACTGGCAAACTTTTTTGAGTATCTCTGAGGTGAAATAGGCGAGCTATTCAAAAAAAGCTGTTGCTGAACATTAGCTTTGCTCGCAACAAAATTTTGAGAGACAATTTTACAGACCAGTTGGGCATTGAACTATCCTCGTCTTATGGGAAAACAAGTAATTCAATTAAGCTGGGCTATCAAAATTTGAATAATATCAACAAGAATGACGAAAAAGGAAAATTAGGAAACTTTTATCATACTGGCGCCGTTAGATTGGGAACAGTGAGAAACCAACCAGATGCACTAGAACAAGTTTTACTCCAAAAACTCCAGGAGGTGAACCATATTTTGATGGATAACCTTTAACTTGTTGAGTGGATCTCAATCTTCAATTATTTTGTAGCCAAGACTTCGTTTAGTGCTAACTTGTTCAACTGAATGTCTATATTTCTTGTCGTTTTTGCTTCCTTCTGGCAAATACTGTAGTGATACTGCTCAAATTTTGGTGATTTAGTTTGAGTTGCTTCGTTGGTGTTCGCTTTTAGTTTGCCTATTACTTATAAGCAGGGTTCGCAATTCAATTTATTTACCGAATTTGATAAAAGTATAATGTTCCATCACACAGAGGTTTAAAAGTTTTCATTCATACCACATCATTAATGAAAAATTTTTTTCAGATCCCGGGGACAAACAAGATACATCATACTGCTTTCGTGAGTAGAAATAATTTTCATCTTTTAAGACTAAGCCCTAGAATATTCCGTGAAAAAACAGCAACCCAATCTAATCGCAAGTGCCGGCTAAAGTAGTAAAGTTATTAATGTAAAAAACAGAATTATCAAAACAACTAAGCATTGACGTATTGACAGACAAGCTGTTTGGGAGCAACTGTGTCCAAAAAAATAAAAAGAGGTGTCTCTGGGTTGTTCATCTTGAATGCAAAGTCAGCTGCATGATTGAGATGATTTGTCAGTGCAACTGGTTGTCTTATACTCTTTTTTAAAACTCGTTGGCAACTTGTTTTCAAAAAAAAGGATTTAAACTTTGCTTAAATGGGAGCGTGACAAACGTTTTCAACAAACAAGAATTTTTAACAACTGTTTTTTGTCCCAAAGAATAGAATTTTGAACTGAAAAATGTTCATATAATAGTATCCAAGATCATTCCTGGTTTTTTCACCATCAAAAGCTGCAAATCATCAAAAATTTTCGACGGCAAAAATCATTCGCTTTGTGAATTCTTTGGGTTTTTGATTGTAAAGTGATTTTGATTTGGAGCGTTATGGAAAATTGTTCTGGACACACAAACTTCACGTCGGGCAGTCTCACTTATTTCATGGAAGACATCAAATTTTGCTTTTTCCCAATCATCAACTTTCTGTGCCTTCCACATGTCCAGTCCAAATTGTAGTTCTTCGTTTGACAACTCAGGTAGTTTTTCAATAAAAAGATTCAACTCTCAGACCAAGTGCATCAGAAATTGATGCAGAAAAAACGTTTTTGACAATTTCTTGGCAGAGTTTCAAAAGGACCCATTTGAGTTTGTGTTGATTGTTTCTTCTGAGATGCTGATTCGAAGTTTCCGGTGACTGTGTTCTTGGACGGTTCAACAATTCCTGTTTCCTACACGATCCTCATTAGGTTTTTAGTTCGGTTTTGTCAACTTTGACGTTGATTTATTTAAACAACGAAAACATGCCTCCTTTATTGTAAATAAACCATGACGAGAAAATCACTGGAGTTCACTCATGAATTCGTTTGTGGAGGGGAAAACGTATGGTTTTTCGCTGTAAGCTAAGACTTATTTATGATCTATACGTAGAATAAAAAACTGAGAAATGAGAAAAAATTGAAATTTTAAAGCAAAGAAGAAAACGTTGACAAATAAATAAGCTGAAAAAAACTTTAAGCAAAAGTCAAAAGGAGCTTCAGAAATAAACCTGATGCACCAAGTCATTAACCTAAAAACGGGAGAATTTGCAAACAAAATCTTCATAACCGAAAATATCTTATTAAAGACTTCGTTTACGCACTGAAAACTAAGTCGATTTCATCATGTAAAAGTTTTAAGTAAAATAATGTGATGTTATCAATATGTTTTCATTAATTAGTCACACAAGGGAGAATGTTGCGAGGAGCACAAGCGTGCTAATGTCGTACTCTGTCTATACTGGAGAGCAAAATTAGTTCGAAGACGGAAAATGATTTGAAGAAATGATTGTGTCTGGTCAATGTCATTTGAACTTTGCTGGACAGGAGGAGGAGAAAAGTCTTTGGACTACAGGATGTTCGGAGAAATTAAATTCTAACCAACAAATACTTCAGTGATTTACGGGACGAGAGTGCAAAAACGATGTAGTTTTTAGTGGTTGAAACTCTTATTCTTCCACAAATCTCCACAAGTGTCATGCTAGTAGTCTTTTTTTTGAATTGCTAGTAGTCAACAATTCAATGTTGTTGTCAGTTACTTTTTGTTTTGTTTGTTGCTGCTTCGTTGTTATATTCAAAATCTAAATCGAAATGAAGTTTCGAAAAAGATGTAGAAAACGCTATAGGAAGATTTGGATTTTTTGCATTTGTTTCAGACTCATTCTGTTCAACAGAGGCAAAACAAAAAAAATGAACAGAAAATTTCTCGGACCCAACTTTTTCTAACACTTTTCGTCAAAACCCATTAAAAAACGGAGATTTTTGAATCTAAAATTAACTAATCAAAACCAAAATTTACTTCAAAGCAAATTTAGAGAAAAATTGAAAAAAGTTTTTGAAACTGATTATAATGAAAAAAGAGGAGTAGAAAAAAGGAAAACCAAGATCTCAAAATATGCTCTTTTTCATGTAAACCTCAGATAAAACACGGCGTTTTTGAAAGAAAAATAAAACAAAATTAATGATTTTTTTTATCAAAAAGTTTTCAATAAACAAAAAATTGTTAACTCTTAACACAAAATATTAAACAAATTTTAGGGTTCTTAATTTCCAACAAGAACCTAAGAAATGAATGATTATTAAAAGATTCTTTGAAAAAATGAATGATTATTAAAAAACCTATGCGCAAATGAAGTGCGCGAAATTGAAGGTTCTGTAGTTGAATTTTCTCATGTAGATAAGATTTGGTAAAACAAAGAGATGTATCAGAGCGAAAAATAAGTTATCCCAATTGAACCCTTTTCGCCTGGGGCAATAAAGATATCTTGACAGTTCTTTTGTTCTCGCTTTCTTTTTAGGATTGCTATATGCATGAAAATAGGCTCAACCTAATTTTTTTTCACAGGGGCGTCCTTTTACCCCCACCACCCAAGTGTTCTTAGCTACTAATACTTCGTTTTAAATGTTCCGATTAACAAATTAGATGACGACTGCAATTTTTTTCGGGAAATTAGGAACTGTTGGAAATGTTTTTACAGAAAAACAACTGGTATATGATTGAGAACTGAGAAACTTAATATCAGCAAAGTTCGGAATGTTACATTCCGTTGGGCTAGCAGCATTAAAATGGAAAAATTAAACAATGAAAAATGTTTAAAACTTGTATTCAAATAAATTTGAGGACAAAATTGCATTAACGACTTGCTGGTGCGCAGTTCAATGCAAATTCTATTTGGGACCTTTGGATTAAAGAAAATGTTCCGACACTTAGCGACGTTCTAAGTAGAAGACGCCTGCCAAGTAACTGCTCAAGACCGGTGACTTGGTTTAATTAGTAGGATGGAGCCAAACCTAAGGGTTATTACTTTGCTGCTCGTATTGTAGAGCTCCGTTACGGCTCCGATAACGTCGCACGCTCTGCAGTATTACGTACATCAACCGGTTCACTCGTCTGCACGCTTGTTCAGCTTGTGCCATTTTCCCCATCACTTTTTCCCGGCTGGATGATGTTAGCTACGCTAAATGAAGTCTCATAAATATGTACAGAAGACGTCCCAAATGTGTATAGTACATCCTAATATACGGAGAGAGTTCAGAGATTTTCAAAATTTTTAAGTAAATTTAACAACAACATTTATCGATTGAACTGGTTTTCGGTTAGAAGTTTTTACGTTTTCGAGACCTTTTCTGATCGATTTTGACGTCAATAACATCAGACAAGAACCGATAAACGGCATCCAGAAAAATTTACCGTCTAAGTTTCACAAGTCATTTTGTACTTTGATGTTGATAGGTAACGATTGCATTTTTACGTTTAATGCCATCCGTTTCACCGATAAAATGTTTCTTTATATTATGCGTATAGCTAGAGAAGGAAAAAGATAAATTCATATCCGAACAACTGCTTGATTGTTTTTGATCGTCAGAGTTAACAAGATTCCAGGAGTCCGCCACATTCTCTACTAAGCACCAAAACAAAGAGAACAGTTGTGATGAAAAAGGCTGAAGAGTTGAACTCTTCTCTAAAGGTGACGAGAATGGAATTGAACAGCGCATCAAGGACATTGCTGACTCGGGTGTGGAAGTAGTGGTGACTGCTGCCCGGGGCGAGGTGATAGAAATATGACTCGACAAAACGTCGTCTGGGGGGGGGGGGGTGTCATTCCGGGTCGTTAAAAACCGACAGAAACCGACGCTTCGTACGTCATTTTTGTCGATTTTTCTCAATGCGGGGAGACAACAGAAATAATTCTGTTATTGTCTGGTCTATTGACTCACCGTCGCACAGTTTCGCACTGTCTGGTTTGTCGAATCACTGTCGAACTATTTCTGATTGTTCGCGCTATTTCGCACAATTTCCCGGAATTTCGATTCATACTCCAACTATTGTCTGGACTGTCGAGTCATGGGTGTTTTGCGTCTGGATCGTCTGGTTCATACTTCCACGACCTCAACCCGGGTGGATAAGTGCACGAAATATCCCCCCATTAGCTCAACTTGAATAGTTTTCTGGTGGAGAGAGTTCCCTCCAAATTTGACTTGCGTCGGGTGCCTAGAGTTGCCAAGTAGGCCATCATCACCCAGATTGTCAACCCTTTTCTGAAGATATGTTTTGATCAACAGCTGTTTTCTAATGGAGACAGGAGAGACAAATTGTGTGGTGATGCAATAGACAAACGACGACATTGCAAGAATGGCCCAAATAAGCTGAACACGAGCGGAGGCTCCTCAATCAGGTTTAAAAAAACTGCAAGGCAAAACTCTGGATATTTTCTTTCAACTTTTTTTGCCCGAAATTTCAAAAATTTGATTCAGAAATACAAACCTTCAAGTTAAATTAAATTTGTACAAGGTACAGAAAAATGGAAGGGTAACTCTTAAGATAAATGCTTTAGGGTGGTAGCTTCTGAGTGATAACCAGTTAATTGTCCATAAATATAAGTTTTCAGACAAAAAACGTCAGTTTGAAATTTTTTAGTCAAATTCCATGAAATTTCTAAGACAGGACAAGTTGGTCTTAATTTTAAGTAAATTTAACAACAATGTTTACCTGAGGTAACTTTTCGGCTAAAAGTTTTTAAGTTTTCAAGACAGATGCTGACCTATTCTGAACCGATTTTGACGTCAAAAACACGAGACGAAAAACCGATATAAGTGCATCCAGATAACTTTGCCGTCTAAGTTTTTATTGATACTTTTTACGTTTAGCCAACGTTTAGCCGATAATATGTTGCTTTATATTATGCCTATAGATCTACAAACGAAAAAATCGATGCATGTTCCAAATACTGGTTGTTTAGCTTTATCAGAGTTATTAACACCCTCAAACGTCCGGCGAGCGTTTGGAGGCATTAGGGGGTTTTAAGCAGGAGGGGGGGGGGGGGGGGGGTTGGAACGGGAATGCGGGGGTCCAAAAGTGCCCTTTACACTATGATTACATGTCTTCGCAGTAGCTTCGATCAGTTTTTAACAGTAGCCGTTTTTAACATTATTTTGAAATTATTCAAGACCAAATTATATCCTATAAGATTCCATAAGCTCTTTCTAAAATTCTTGTTCTTACAGACTAGCACATCTCTAACAGATTTGAGGACGATAAGTTAGAAGCGTCAGACAAAACCTCAAAACATCTGCCAGAAAATATAGTTGCTACAAACTTTGATCTGCCAGAAAATGATTTGGAGACTGCAAAAAGAAATATTTTGCATAAAATTGGTACTGCGATTCTGTTCGCAAACAACAATGAAGAAGATGGACTTTACCTGAGTGTAAATTGCGTGAGCCGTAATGCTCATTTTGCGTGAACTGGGAGTGGTTGTTGTTGTTGTTGTTATTATTGTTGTTGTTGGAAGAAGAGGATGCACTTGCAGACACTATCACAGCTGACATTCTTTCCAACTTCTTGTCCCCAATAAATAATTAAAACAATCGTTTAAAATGTTGTTATTTAGAATTTCCCACTATTTTCAAAGGCTGTTTTCATCTTGAAACACTTTTGAGAATTGTCCGTTTTTAACATTATTTTGAAATTATTCAAGACCAAATTATATCCTATAAGATTCCATAAGCTCTTTCTAAAATTCTTGTTCTTAGAGATAATAAGATGAGCACAGTCCAGCGCCAAGTGCCTCTACTTGTTTAGACACTTATTATGGGCAACAGTAACTATTCATAGCATGATATTAAAGCGTATATTCTTGAAAAATCCAGATACACTGATTGACAAAAACGAACGCTTCAACCATATGCCAAACAAACTATTTTAAGTTCTATATATGTCAACTTTAGTGGCTGTCTCTTTTCTGAATTGGTTCTGAATTTGTATAATTTCAGTTTATCTTATCACTATACAAATGGAAAACTTACTACGACACAGAACATCATAAATAATGTTGCACATTTTTTGTGAGCAGTGCTGACATTTAATGAGGTGAAAACCGTTGATAAACAGGATCAATAAGCCTTTTTAGTTCCCGAAAAAAAATTTTGAAGTGGGTAGACACTAAAAAGTAGTATAAAAAAGTGCTATTCAACCAGTTAATAAAACAATTCTCAAAACACAGTCCAAAGCCTAATTTTTAAAACAAAAAAGGTGAAACTACCTATTCGGCAGATTTTCACCTTTATTTTTTTTCTAAAATTAGGCAACGAATCATGTTTTTTGAAATTGTTTTACGAGGTAACTGAATAGCACTTCTTACACTACTCTACTAAAAACAAATAACGATTAAAACATTTTTCCAGCTATAAAAATTATAAACAAAACATTACCATGTTGTCGACGCACAAAATTGGATAATCTAAGACAACAAATGATGCACATAAAAAGTTGATAAAACAGTAAAAAATCAGTTCTACACTTGTTGTATCTAAACCAACAAGAACATGAACATCACATCAGTGAAACTGTTTTCGCAAATTTTGTATCTAAACCAACAAAAAAACTGAACAAAATCGATTAGATCAAGTCATACCAGCCAATTGAAACAAAATTGAAAATGAACGATTGAAATGCGTCTAGTTCTCTCTTTGCTCTAAGAATAATAGCAATAAAGGTTAACAAAAAGAGCTTTCACTCATTAGAAATGCGAAAATCTGCGAAACATTGCAAATCAAATAAGTCAAAAAATCTTAAATTCTCGAAAAAACACCACATCTAAGTGACTATGAAGTTATATTTTAAAGGTATTCATTAACCAATGAGTAATTCAAGTTATGCTTAGCTCAAGAAAGTTGGGTACTCGGTCATGAGATACTTTCATGCCAGGTAGGCTTAGTGGGAAATCAGTTAATTGACACCTCTCGTGTATTATGTAACGAAAAGGGAGGTTACTGATTGGTTAACAATGATTACATAATCCTTATTCATTCTGAGTCATTCTTGGTATGTTATGCAACTGAAAAATTGTGCAAGGGTGCAATATTCTTTACTTTGAAGTTAATAATTTTTCTTAAATAGAGCATTCCCTGACGATCCTGCAGAACAGTTGCATCCAAGATATTGAAAAAAAGAGTGGAAAAACTTTTAAATTGTTTATAAGTATATTTTTCTTCGAAAACGTTAATTTCATTTATTTGATTCATAGTTTTACTATCGGCTCTACACATGCTTTCAAATGATTTTTCAGACAGGAAACTCTAAGGCAGACAATAAATTTCCTAAGAAACTCAGCAGGCATTAAGTTTAAACATCCAAAATAAATTGTTCTCATTTCTTGGTTGCTATACGATACTTTCTATTTAAAAGGAATCGAAAAAAACAGGACCAACTTTGCGAAAAAAACGTTTTGAAGAAGAGGCAGAAATATTTGATTCCTTGAAAAAATTTACATCAAAATGACTGAAGATAAGCAGGAGAACAATTTCTGTCGAGAATCGAGAAAACGACCAGAGAACAAATGTACAAGACCTTCATTACAACTTCTTCTACGCCATTAGTGAATACTGGTTGCTAAAAAACTATTTTGTATAGTCTTGTCAAAAACAAGCAATTTTTTTAAAATGAAAAAGTTAGATAGCATTTTATTGAAGACTACGAAAACCGAAAGCGTTCATGATATAGTGTAGTTATAAATTTTAGAAGATTGTCTCAGTGATTAACTTAACAGTTCTTTAGTTCATGTGATGAATTGACCAGCCAAAAAAATTGTATCGAGTTTATCTAACTGGAGACTACAACCTTGACTCCTTTTTACAAAACGCTACAAACTTCTCCCTCAATCTATATTTTCTGCATACGATCATAGACTATCAAATTTTAATACTCCTACCAGAAAGACAAATTCGTCTTAATTTTACTTGATTGCATCATCACAGACGAGTATTAAAAAGCCAGGTAGCAAAATTAATTTTGAAGACTGATCGTTCAGCTATAAAGATAAAAAATTTTATAGTGATAAAAATTTTGACTAAGCAAAGTTTTTGCATTAAAGCAAAGAAACAAAAATTTCCCAAGATTTGCCGAAAACCTAAAACAGTCTGTATCATCAACAAGAAAGATTCTCTAGCTTTCTGGAGTTAACTAAAGCCAGATGAGACTTCATTGAAGGCCCTCAAAGATAGGACCCAAACGAGAGTTCAAGCGTCGTTAAAAATTTTCCTTATACGATAACGAGGACAACGAAACTCGTAAATTAGAATATTTTTTATTTTGAGCTGCTTCACTTGTTTACAAAAAAACTAACAAGGGAACGGCTGCACTTATCGATTCAATAAAAACGATTAAAACTGTGAAGTAGATTGCAGAAAACAAACTTCAACAAATTAGCTTAAATTAAAAACTATGGACCAAATAAGATTTGAAATTAGTAAGAAAGAACAACAGGACATGAGCGGTTTGAAGTCTTTCAAAAGCTTTTGATTGTGTAAAGGGCGCAATGCAATTAGTGAAAATCAGAAACGTCGGTAGAATAGAAAACTGTTGCAGCAGTTGAGTTGAAGAAGACGAAAAATGTTTTCAGTTGAATTCAGTTAGATGGGGAAACTTTGGAAGAACGAGTTCCACACGGCGCCAATTCGGGTCCTCTGTCTTCTTATCTTTTATTTGAAAAATTGAACAAAAATGGTAAATGAACTTTGTTCGAATGTCAATATGCAAACCCTATTTTCTACTTTTTATTAAACACTTTCGAACTTTTGTCAGTAATAATGCTTGAGCGTAACATCTAATCCATTTCATTACCAAGTTAATAGTGAAATAGTGAACAAACAGAAAGCAGATTACATTGGAGAAACACCGTACTGAATGCCGATAAAGAAAAGAAAAAACAATTGTTTTGAAGCTTCTTGGTGCAAATTTTACAAAAAAAATGACGAAGAAGTGAAAAAGATGCAGCACAGAATGGCATTACACTAAGTAAAAGCTTACCTAATCAGACAAAAGCATTTCGTTCAACTTAGCTCGATTTAGTCGCATTCACTTTTCACCTTCAATTTTCTTGAGATAAAGAAAAATTAATCAAAACTTCGTGAAAACAAAAAAAAACTGGGATGTCAGAAAAACCTGTTTTAGTAGGAGAAAACATGACTCAAAATTTGTAGTAAATTTTTACCAATTTCTTTTCCCCTAATATATGGCTGTGCAAATTTTTTTGTCGTTTACTCATCGACGAACACCCAGCAGATTAAAATGAATCTGTTTCTACTATGAGATTGATACAGCATACAGCATCAAAAAAACACGTTTGATATCAAAAAAGGATAATAAGTTTGTAGCTGATACTGTTGTTGTACAAGCCACTCCAATTTATAATAGTCTCCCTAATGAACATCGAGTATAACAACAGCTTAGTACAGCTACCAGCTTTGTAGTGAATCTATTCGGTCAAAAATTTCCAAAGTTAAATTTCCGAGGATTACAGTTAAAATTTTTCAGAAACGAGTTTCAAGAAAGTTGATGAAAATAATTGCTTTTTTATTTTCAACTGCCTATTATTAGGAAAATTTGGACGTTTGCATTAGCTATAACGAGTGTATCATTTATTTTTCTGCTTTACCTACCAACCACTTGCAATTGAGAAATTGCGCTTTCGTGTTTTCTTGGCAATGAAATGTCAAATCATGGGATAAATAATTTGGAATTAAATGAAAAGGTAAAAATTTTCCTCTAATCAATATAAACAATAGCGCTTTTTTAGCTGTGTAGTTTTGGTTTGTAGTTGGTCTATTGCTTTTTAATAAAAAAGAAAATCGGTCGTTCTGGGTAAGATGAAAAATGTTTAGCTTAAATAATAACAAATAATTATGTGCTAAAATTGCGGGCAATTCTCAACCGGCTTTCCTTTGCTTCTGCTTTAAATTAGAAGCGGCTGCTTTTTAATAAGGCGAGGGAAAAATGTTGATTCTGATGGTGATTTGATTTATATTGACTTTCTTTTCCTCTCTCTTTCAATTCGTGTGTTGCAGTTGAACTGAAATAAAAACAAACGACTCTTTGTATTGGAAATTATTCGTGCAGAAATAAAATGCGCTGTTAAAATGTACAACACTTATTTTGAAAACAATAGATTGCATAATGGGGGTTGCCTTTTACGTAAGCGAATATATAAATCGATCGCATGAGAGGGAAGGGGTATTGGAATATTGAATGTTGTTTTCATACAGTGATTATGGTAGACGCTTCACCTGTTCCTGTTAGGATTAGTACGTCATTTTCAGAGAGTGAACATAAAATTGAGATTTGTTTTGATGCAATCATGAAAGCAACACAGCACCACTTTCATCGTCAAAAGCAGTGATCTGTTTTGTGATATTTTATTGAATGAGAAAGAAAAAAGTATTTTTAGCCAGTTGGCTCCCCAGGACGAGCTGTGCGTTAATGATCAGACCCATCCAGGCTAAAATCGCCCATGATCAGACCCATCCAGACAATAATCAGCCATGATCAGACTTAAGCTCGTTTTCAGAAATTGTGCTCGTTTTTGCCTCATTTCTAAAATTTTGCTCGTTTATACCGCGTTTTAAAATTTATTACTCTTTTCAGTATGCAATAACTTCCAAAAGTGGTTGATCTTTGACTTAGTTTTGAATTATGGAACAATTTTTAATAAAGAAACTTTTCTCTGGGTCTTGTAAAATAAGAGGAAAAAAAGATGTACAATTGACATTTAATGACTAATATATACTTTGTAGGAACAAATAAGGATACATTTTCAAGTATTTTTGTGTTAGTTTTCATCTATGAAACAACTTCTACTTCAGAAATTTTTCGACTATATGACCGCTATATACTTTGTATGAGCAAAATTGATACAATTTTTAGTGTTTTTGTTTTAGTTTTAACTTGTGAAACAATGTTTTCTTAAGAATCGTTTCTCTGGAAATGGTAAATTAAAAGGAAAAAAAGATGTACAGTCGACATTTAATGACTAATATATATACTTTATCAAAACAAATAAATACATTTATAAGTATTCTTGTGTTATTTTTCATCTATAAAACAACTTCTTCTTGAGAATATTTCTCTTTGACTTGAAAATTAACAGAATGAGCCAGCCTTGATGAAAAAGGAGGAGGGAAAAAGAAATGCAGAAAATTTTCAAAAGATTGTTTTTTTCATTCAATTTGAGATAATTTTCCGACATAATGTTATTTTATCATCATCATCCTAAAAGCTGCGCTCAAAAGAATTAATCTCCTTAATGATCAAAATTTTGTTCGTTAAATTCCAGACTTTAGACAGACTTTGACTAGGAAGCTCGTCCATGTAGGTGGACTTTAAAATGGCCCTCGTTCATGTAATCAAAAACCTACTTTACTCCTTTTGCTTTTTTTATTTTCTGATCATTAATGCACACCTCGACCTTGAACAAATTTACAGGCTAAAAAGTATATGCAGTCCAATTTTTCTAAACTATTTCAAAAAAAGCTCAGGTTCCATGTTCTGTTAAACATGCGAAAGTTTCTGAAGCAATTACATTTGGATCCGTCCAAGATTAAGCCACCGAAGAAGATATTGCTTAAACAATTGTTAAGTTTTGAATGAGATCTTAAATTCCACACTTCAAAAGAATGGTTCTAATTTCTTGCAGTTTTTTTGGTTTCAGGTACGATTGATTCCATTCAGTACAATAAGTTGTTTTGTTGTGCAAAATTTTTGAGGCAAACCGTCCTGCCACAAGGAAAAACTTATCCGCGCTGTGCTTGTTTTTTATTTTAAAAAATATTTGATTCTTAAACTAGAGCCACTCAGTTGACTGATATACAATTCAGCTAGTAAAATGTAAGTTGTCCTTACAAAATTGTTGGAAATTAAAATATATTTTTAGGCAGGCAATTTTGATTCCTTAGTTCATCTGACAATTTGTTTGTCGTGATACTCAGTTGTTCAGCTTTTTAAAAAATGCGCCTAGAATAAAAAGTAAGAGCGCTGAGGATCCGCTGAGCTTCCTCGACAACCTATGCAACTTTGCGAGTCTCCATCGATGCAGATGCAACAGAATCCGAGGCCTGGATGTTAACCAGCGCATTATCCTCACAATTCTCAGAAACCTTGCTACGCTTCATAGCGACCCAGCTGTTCATGACATCGGCCCTCATACAGTCTACCAAAAAGCTCACATTCTTCATACAGGCCCGTCCGGTGTAGTCTTTTTGTTCTATACAACGAACATATCACAATACAATGAGACCCAACTTCATGTGCTAAAAATTCACCAACGCCCTCCAAATTAATGCGGAGCATTGGTTTTATTTAATGCGGAGCATTCCACCCGCATTAATTAATGCATTAATGGAATGCGGAGCATTCCAACGCATTAATGCGGAGCATTCCACCCGAGTCCACTGTTAAACCCACTGCAGTCACCAGTGTACTCGGATACTTTTGATAAAAACATTGAGGAGAGACGTGGCCGTGATCTATTTTTATAGTTTTTTCACTTTTCTCTCAATTCCCGCTTCACAGGACGCTTCTGGTACACCTAAAAGTTCTTTTTAGCATTAGCTGACCGGGATAACGAATACTTGCCTACGATGTTCACTCGGGACACAGCTCCCAATAGTGTTTATCAGAAGTACCAATCTTCTACCTCCAGTTTGTATATTGCAATCAAGTCAATTGGATACGAAAGACCAATTGCGTTGTTTTAACAAGACAACTATCAGGTCTATCAGTTCTTCCAGCACCACTTTAGTTGGACGAATCCACCTTTTGCGCATGAGTAATGTCTCTATTAGGCGAAAACGAAAATGACTTTGCCACATTGCCTCAATAACTCGTACAACAGTGAGCCGCAGTACTCGGAAGGCACCTTGACGAATTTTGACTCTATACTGGATTCTTCTCTCTTTGTGCAGCAGTATGCGGATAGTCATTGCTCATTACTCGTCCACATCAGGTGTTTGCGAAGCGTCGATGGTGGAGCAAAAAATTGTATTTACGGCCATACCGTCAATTTTGTATATCGCGACTGGATGATGGACAAACTTCCGAATAGAACACCGTTTAAGAAAAAAGGAGATGCATAATTAAATCCTTGCAATTCAGACACACTGAAAAACAACGTCCTTGCTGCCTTTTTGCTCGAGATCCCGAATATCCGATGTTCTTCCGCGATCCGCTGAATTGTTTTCCAAATTTTGATTTCCAGTATCGATAAGGACAGAGTCCTTTTACAACGAGACGCAATTCTCACCTCCCAAAAGCTTGTTGTCATAGCTTTTTCCACAGAACTCCACAAACTTAAATTCTTTCTTCGATTTTGTATTTCATCTGTTTCCTTTGTCGTTTTTCGTTCTTCAAATTTCCACCTATTTCCTTTCTCTTTAACTCTTAATTAAACGAATCCAGCAACATTGCTTTTTCTTCTTTTCTCTGGCCTGAATTTACACTGAAACTTAACACTGCTCAGAAAGTTTATTTGGAACAAAGTAGCTCACAGTATCTAAATAGAATGTGAACCAGAATGTACACTGGTAAATGCGGTCGAAACAAACGTGCTAAAAAACAGAAATGATCAGAAATCTCCTTTTACCAACGACACAGATGTAGAGACTACGCCTACCCACCCAGCTTGGAAAAACTCTCTCTCTCTCTCTGTGTGTGTGTGTGTGTGTGTGTGTGTGTGTGTGTGTGTGTGTGTGTGTGATCCCCGTCATTGATTGGGGGGCTGTTGAGCCGCGACAGCTACAAATTCGGTGACTTTCTCGGGTTCGTTTTGGATTACTGTGGGGTCTTGTGATATGCCCATCTTCTTTCGTTGATTCTTCCAGTTAGGACAGCGTAGCAGCCAGTGTTCTGTGTCCTCATCTTCTAGTCCGCAGTGTGGACAAGTCGCAGTTTCGGCTCTTCCATGTCTAGCTCTTGTAGCTTGCAGAAAAGGCGCTCGGTTCAGTCGTAGGCAATGCAGATCAACTTCTTGTGCTCTGGTTCTGTTTTCCTTGACCTTCAGCGGCTGTCCAGCGGTTAGGCGTCTATGAGGGTGGTCTGGCGGGACACGCTTGTTATAGTCGTCCAGTCTTCTTTCTTCTCTTTGCATGTTGATGTCTTCCCGTATCTCTCTTCCTGGTTTGCAAATGCTTAGGCGATCCATGGCTCTCGATCTCCAGTCTGTCCGCCACCGTGCGTCGCCCCTGGCGCGAAGCCTTCTGGGCACTTCCTTGTCCGCAACCTGTTTGAGGGGGTGATCGTCGGGAGCTTTTTGACACTTGTCGAGGAGTTTTGCTGCCTTGTCCTCTCCGTCCTGTGTCAGACTGTTTAGCTCGGCTTCTGCACATGTTTGAACTGATGGGGATCCTCTTGGGGCACCGACTATTACTCTTGCTGCTTGGTTGTTGCACGTTTCCAGTTTTTCGGTTTGCGCAGCCGATAGAAACATTCCCCATACTTCGAAGGCGTAGGCTCCTCCGGGTCTTATGTAACTTCTGTAGAGGCGTCTCAGATCGGTTGCCTTTAGACCC